>NC_056574.1:15246861-15289361 GCF_018340385.1 Cyprinus carpio | reverse complement strand
CTGCATCGGCAAGTCTGATGTCGCGTGTGGATTAAACAGCGGGGCTGCTGAAGAGAGCTGCATTGTGCTGAGAGGACTGGTATTGTGCTCCATGGACTGTGCGCTCTGAACACAACTAGCTGGGAACACTGGGCCCGGGTCCTGGAGCTCTGCGGTGGGGGAGGGGTGTCGACGCAGGGACAGAGAGAAAGGATGTTTTTCCAGACCACCGCTCTTTTGTAGTTTGACTTTTGACTAAAGGCCCCATCTCTTTTTGTGTTTCTGTGTCTCCTTGTTTCCGTTGTCCTCTCTGTCTCCTTTCATCCGTTTCCTCCTGCTGTTACCTGTGTTGTTGTTTTCCTTCCTCCTCCCGTCATCCTTCAGTCAGTCACTGTTAGGAATTTGCTCATCTTCATCTTTCTCCAAATCTCCTATAATTCCTGTCCCCCTTCCCTCCGCATCCTCTCTGTGTCCTTCAGATGGTCCCGTCTCTTTGACTCTCCATCTTTGTCCGTTCCACCCTTCGCTGCTCTCTCCCCCTTCTGCTGGATCAGGATCAGCTCTACTCAGCTGCTGGGATGAGATGTAGTTCCTTTGGCCTGTGGATCTGGGCGGCTCCTAGCGGGCTGTTCACAGGGGACACTCGCCTGCAGATCGCCGTGGAGCCTGCTTTGTGGTTTTCCGGAGGGCCTGGTTCTCGTACTGCTTGCTTTATGTAGAGAGACAGCGTTAGTGAGCACGTGCTGCTGGACTTTCACCGCCGCTTGCTCCCCGCCTCTTGGGGGCAGCCGTCACTCTGGAGCATCCCGGCCTGCTAGGCTGTGGCCTCTCTGCCCACACCCTGACCACGCCCACATGTCGCTGGAGCACCCGCCGTGCTTCGGCCCCTGTTCACTTCCGCGCCTCTTGCCTTTGCCAGCGGTCCACGCCCTCTGTCACCCTCAGCATGGGTGTAGTGGAGGCCATTGAGCCGTTACCCTCTTCATGCCCCTCACCTGTACCTGGAGGCTACCGGCTGGCCCACTCCTCCAGCTACAGTCCCCTGCAGGGGAGAGGAGGGTCAGAGCTGGAGCTCGGGGCAGCTGCTGATGGGGTGCTGGATGGGGGTAGTCAGGCCACCGAGCGTAGAACCCAATTCATGGATCTATTCTGTGAGACTTGCTCCAAACCCTGGCTGATTGGCTGGTGGGACCAGGTAGGGCCAGCATGAACAGAAAAAGGTCACTATATATCTGTTAGCAAACAGTTGGTCAGGTCCCAGGGGTAAGGCAGTTTGTTCAGCAGAGTGATAAATAGAAATGTGGAGATGTAACTAGGACAGGGTAAAAAGAAAAGTTGCTTAGGCGATGGAGCTGTAATGCTTCTAGAACAGACTACATGTGATAAGACTGATGTTTTTTTTGCATGTTGGGCACTTCCAAATTTGTACCAGTCTCCATACCTCGAGTGTGATTTTTAAATCCGAGCTCTGAACTTATGCACTTATTCAGTGTCACTTTGAGAGGCAGGGAGAAAATGGCTGCTGCTGTAGCTTTTGGCTTATGATGTTTCTGTGCCTAGAGATGGACAGAACCTGTACAGTGGGCTTGTGTCTCAGGATGCCTCAACCTCATTCTTACCACTTCCTCCCTCCTTCCCTTAAGCCTTCTCTCCATTGCTCTGTCTCAGGCTGGCCTGGGAACTGGCTTCATCTGGTCAATATTTGGTAGTGCAGGACTAGCTTTTTTCTGCATATTCCCTTCATCCAAGACTAGTGTACTTTTGGGAGGTTTGATATGGATATTGATTGCATTAAAACGTAGCTGTTTTGTTCCACTGTTTTTAATTCTATCTGGCAACAACAAACCTTAAATTGATCATGGGCTAAACTAAAGGTTTGTTGTTCCCAGATACAATTACAAACATTGGGACACAAACAGTGACTCTCCCACACTTTCACATCTTGGGCAAGGACGCTTTCTCTGGTTAACTGTTGAATGTCAGATATGTTTAATCTATGTTGCTTATTGGACCTGTTAACATTAGCCCATTAACATGCGGAAGCACAGCATTTTTACAAATAATTTTATTATTACTATTTAAAGTGGTTTATTAATTAATCAGTGTCTTATTAAAAAAATATGCTGTTGCCATTGCTTGTCCCCACCATATCAAACTCAACCATCAGACTCAGTCTTGGTAAATAAAGGCATCAGATACTATCAGATACTATCCTCTAGTAACATCTATTTGTATTCATTTTGTCTGATTTCCTTTCCACATGATCTGGCATCGTCTTGGTCCTCCAGAGGATGCATGCTAAAAACAGTTAGCATTCTGTGAATGTTTAAATAATGACTCAGCACAGTACAAACAGAGCCTTGGTATAGTATGTAATATGCACTTGCACAGGAAAGAGGATTTTGTAAATGAATCTTTATGTAAACTCACAGTTTGACTGTGTGACATAGACAGACGTTGTATATTGATCCCTGAGGAAAAATTCAGGAAGATTCAGGTTTACAGAGAGTGGGTTGATAGCTGCGACAGAAAATTGACTTGGACTTACTTAAAAATTACACTTAACATTGATTTTTATTTCTCCTATTGTGTTGTTAATTAGAAATTGTGCATTATGTGTGTCTTTAAACTCATTATATTTTGCTAGCTATAGATGTTTTAACAACAATGATGATGCATGTAATAGAAATGTATTTGCATATGTCTGATACACGCACATCCATGTAATATAGGAAGGGAATTACATGCAGACCATAAAAGAGAATGAATAGAATCATTGGAAAAATATGACTGCAGAGGGTGAATATATAGCATTAGAAAAATTGAGAAAATGTGGAGTACGGAAATAAAGACAGACAGGAAACTAAAATGTGGGCTTAAAGAGAGAGATAAAGACAGAACGGAGGAGAGCGGGAGATAGAGAGTGATACAGAGAGTGTTGACCTTGGAGGAGGTCAGAGACAGACACCTGCCTACTCTCTCAGATTGTCACCCAACCCATCGCCTCGCTCCCATCATGCTGCAGGAGGGACTGTGAGGAGGCAGTTGCTAAGGAAACCTGCTGGTTTCCATGGAGATTGTAATGTGTGAAAGACCAGTCAGTGGGACAGACCAGGGGTCTTATCGGAGTCGTGCTGTGTGACTGTGTACTTGTGTTGTGTTATCTGCTGAACTTGCACAATTTCAGTCATTTAAAGCACATATCTGGTTCTTACACAAAGACGTTTCTCCTCCTATTTGATAGAGCAATGGTTTGCAGAGATTTAAGGAGACCACTCCACAATGCTTTCCCCCGATGGCCATCACTTAATTAGATTTTAATTAAAAACAAGCCCTTCCTCTAACCTTACAGTGTTACAGCTACAACATTAGAAATGCCTTAGGTTTATTTGCATTTAAATATCTGCACACTGTATAAGTACAAACTGCATATGACCTTGCAGTACCACATACCATGGCATTTTTAGGTGACATTCAGACATTTTTAATATACGTCTTATGTCTAAATGAATAAGCAAGAGTAAACGTCAGAATAATACAGAAAAAAAGTTTTAAAGGGACAGGTCACCTAAAAATTTTGTTATCATTTACTTACCATCATTTTTAAAAATGTTTCTGTCCGCACAATGAAAGTCAGAGGGATCCAGTGTTGTTTGGAACCCAATTTTCTTCTTCTTAAAATTTTGTTATTTATTTTATTTATTTATTTAACCATTTAATACAATGGATTTGACATGTTATCATGTAATAACATATTATGATAATTATATATTATAATAATTTTTTTTTCTGCATTTTTATCATCTGCTGTGTACTTATCACTCTCCGCTTTTCCCTGTCTATCTATCCCCATCTTTCCCTTTTCTGATCTTTAGTTCAAGAGGATGTTAAACAGGGAACTGTCTCATCTGTCTGAGACGAGCCGCTCGGGGAATCAGGTGTCTGAATACATCTCCACGACCTTCCTAGGTGAGTGCGCATGCTCTGCTCTGTACTTCTGTTTTCAGAAGCGCAAAACCTTAGTTTTAACATTGCAGTATGTTTTACTGGAGTACATCTTACTGCTCTGAAACACTCTATGCTTACTGATTTTAGATTAGCTGTCATCTATTAAACGTTCATGCATTGGTTGTGTCTCAGACAAACAGAATGAGGTGGAGATTCCCTCTCCTACACTCCGGGAGCAAGAAAAACCAATGTCTCACATCAGTGGTGTCAAGAAGCTTACACATAGCTCGAGCCTCACAAGTGCAGCCCTGCCCCGCTTCGGGGTCAAAACCGAGCAGGAGGACGCACTGGCCAGGGTACAGGCACAATGCATACATACTCTAACTCAGAACTTTCCCAACACCCAATCCTCCACCATTACTAATAGTTATTGGTATAAAAATGTCAGTTTGCCAAATGGATTTGATGATTTAATTTACTCTATCTTTACAGGAGCTGAATGACTTAAACAAGTGGGGCCTTAATATCTTCCATGTGGCTGAGTACTCCAATAGCAGACCTCTAAGTTGCATCATGTTTGCTATCTTCCAGGTGTGTGGTCCCTGGTTTTTGCTATTAATGTTCCTGTTGTTCTGTACTTTTTAAATATGTCAGATGCCAAAATGTCTGTGTGGTTATGTTTGCTCATTACTAGGGGTGGGTAAAAATATAGATTTTCCAATTATCTCAATTTGAACACAATATCGATTCTTAAAATCCCCAAATCAATCTTTTACTCAATGCCTATTTTCATTGGCTGTGTTGAAATGTGATTGCACTTCCTTTCCTGCACACACCACTGTGCTCTGCTGAATTACTCACTCAACTACATAGTTCTTAATTTATAAAACATATGTTTTCGTAATGTTTGAGTATCAGTGTTCCTGCTGAGTTCATTCAGTCTGTTTTGAATGTGATGCAATAAAAAAATTGCAATAAGCAATAGCAGAGAAATAATTTCCTTAATACTGTAAGTATAACTGATATTACAACTGAAATATACCCAGCTGAATTGAATAAAATCAAACTGGAATCAAAATAAGAACTTATGAATCAGAATCTAATCGAATCAGGAAATCTGTATTGATACCCATCAATACTAGTTACAACAGCAAACTTCTTAATTATTGACTCATGATGTTTGTTTTACTTCCACTATTTATGTTCTGTCTACGAACTGCAATGCGTTAAAGGAAAGGGATCTATTAAAAACATTTCGGATCCCAGTGGACACGTTTATCACCTATGTGATGACACTGGAAGACCACTATCATGCCAACGTGGCATATCACAACAGCCTGCATGCCGCTGATGTCACACAGTCAACACATGTGCTGCTCTCCACACCGGCACTGGACGTGAGTATATGCCAACATGGGACAGCCAGTGCCCATTGAAAAGCAAAAACTTTCATAATCTGAAATCAGATTTCAAAGTCAGCACTGACACTTCACATAATGACCATCATACTACGCTGTCTTCCCACCAGGCCGTTTTCACTGATCTTGAAATCCTGGCTGCATTGTTCGCTGCTGCCATTCATGATGTAGACCACCCTGGAGTTTCCAACCAGTTCCTCATCAACACAAGTAAGTCCACATTATAAAAATAATGATGATGGCATCTGAGAACTGGTTTACAGCAGTGCAAAATGATAGGAATAATAAGAATGTATTCTGCTTTTTTCAACACATTTTTAGATATTCTAGAAATAATATTAAGTAAAATGATAATAATACTAAATACATTTGCATTACAAATACATTTTTAATGCAAAAATTACCGATGATTGATTTGTTTACTGATGCTTCCAAGACTATCCCAAATTTCATCAGAACTTCATCTGTTAGTCAGCCAGATAATTATAGGAGTGGGGGGAAAAAAAACTTTTCACATATGAATCGTGATTCTATCTTCTGACGATTCACGTCAATTCAAAAATTTCAAAAATCGATTTTCTAAAGTGTTACATTTCTTTAACCTTGCTGTACTGTCAAAAGTTATTGACACGTTAGTGAAATTAATCACTGCAAAAGGACTCAATGCAGCACTCGCACTGATGCCCTCCTGAATTCAGTTCTCATTCACAGCTTACTGCGCTTAAATGGTCAAATATACACTTAATTATGTCAAAATGCACATTGTATGGAGTATTCACATAAACACAGTCTATTATGTCATATGTGAATATGAACAGTTTGGAGCAAATCAGATGTAACAGTATATTAGATCTGTGCATTTATCCTTAAAGTTTAAGCAGCCTAATAAACTGTTGCCATCTGTTACATTAATGTTAATTTAAAAGAAAGAAAGAAAGAAAGAGAACCATGCACTGCTTTGGACTAACTCACTTTTTTATCTTTATTATGAATCAATTTATGTGTAATTCATACAGGGACGACTATAAAGTGTTTTATTTTTGCATTTGATTATTCAATTTCTGTAGTATTTATGTTAAATAAACCTAAGTTACAGTACCTTAAAAAGTTTATTTAATTTGTATATATTTTTTTCTATTATATTTGTACTACTGACTATTTGTGTAATGACTGCAGTCAGCTTAAATGGAGTTTGTTTTATAATACTGGGTTGACTAAAATAGTAAGAAAAAAACAATAAATTTCAAGGTTTACATTTAATTCAGTGAGCTTTTTTCTTATTAAACTGTGTACTGCAGTCATATAGGAAAAGTATTAACTAAAATCAAATCTATACATAAATCAAAATCTGAATAGATTTTTGAATTGACTTCAAGAATCAATTTGAATTCAGGTACCAAAAGATTCCCACCCTAGATAATTATATTGGTAATTAGGCTTACCATGGTATGCAATAAAACCAGTTATGAGGGAAGATACCGGTATTTAAATGTATATTGTTTAAAGGTGAAAATATAAGTTTTACTTGACAACAAAAGTTCCTACATCAATATCCTAATGAATAAAACAGCCTTAAACAATGTTAAGTTGCCAGTACATCAAGCTTTCAGTCTTGCCGCCTCTTGTCTATAGGTACCTTTTACACACGAGAAGCACGTTCAGTGTGTTTGCCATGCAGCTGCTATGGTAACAAACAATAAACATGCTTGTTATTGTGAATGAAAATATACTGCATCTGAAGCTATCTCTAAATATTGTGAATAAAATGGGCAAAATCTGCCCATCAACAGCGTCCTCACTTGTTTCTGTAAAGGACCCAAGAAGACCCTGAAATCTACTAATAGCCTGGCCTGCTCTTTTTCCACAGACTCAGAACTGGCATTAATGTACAACGATGAATCTGTACTGGAGAACCACCACCTGGCTGTAGGGTTCAAACTTCTGCATGAGGAGAACTGTGACATCTTTCAGAACCTCACCAAACGGCAACGGCAGAGTCTGCGCAAGCTGGTCATTGACATGGTTAGACCCTGATTGCACTGCAATGAACCTCACTTCTTTTTTTGGTATTCCCGAGGGTCTACATTTTTATTTCCTGTGTAAATGGAAATAACCACACTTTTATTTCCCTGTCTTCTCAGGTTCTGGCAACAGACATGTCAAAGCATATGAGCTTGCTGGCAGATCTAAAGACAATGGTCGAGACCAAGAAAGTTACAAGTTCAGGTGTGCTGATGCTGGACCATTATAATGACCGAATACAGGTGTGTGTCTTTATTGTGCAACAAAACAGTTTAAAACTATGACGTAAGTCTGTAATTGCAGACTAGAAAAAAGACAGACTACTTAGTCACAAGTGTGTATGTGTGTGTAGGTCCTGAGGAACATGGTGCACTGTGCTGACCTAAGTAACCCAACCAAGCCCCTGGCAGTGTACAGGCAGTGGACTGAGCGTATTATGGAGGAGTTCTTCCGGCAGGGCGATAAAGAGCGAGAGCGTGGGATGGAAATCAGCCCCATGTGTGACAAACACACTGCATCCGTGGAAAAGAGTCAGGTACACATATAAACACCCACGCAAACTTACATTCTCAACCTTCTCTGACATAAGCTGCTCCTAAATGCTCTCTCCGTGTCGGGATTCCTTATTCAGGTGGGATTTATTGATTATATTGTACATCCCCTGTGGGAGACCTGGGGGGACCTGGTCCACCCTGATGCTCAGGAAATTTTGGACACCCTTGAGGACAACCGGGACTGGTACCAAAGCACCATTCCCCAGAGCCCATCGCCACCGCCTGATGCCCCACATAATGAGCTTGAATCCAAATTCCAGTTTGAGCTCACCCTGGAGGGAGAAACAGGACAGGACGGTGATCCCAGTCATAACCACATTGACAGCCATGGTCAAGAGGCAAAGAGAGAAGATGAGGAGGCGGATGAAGCTGAGGAGGACGAGATAGAAGAAAAAATGGAGGACGGCGAGGAGGTGACAGAGGTAGCGGTCGAGAGGTCGGGACGGAGGCGACTGCAGGTTCAGTCAGTAGTCGAGGAGGAAGACGAGAGACAGTCTGATGAGAGCCCCGTGGAGGAGACGGAGGAGGAGGAGAAGTCAACCTCTCCCACCGATGACACGTAATACTTGAGATTCAAGGAACAGCTGTCTGGCCCAGGGGGCAAAGTAGGGTCCATCCCTCAAAAACTGTCCCTATTCCTTTTACATAGGACTTTTCTGTTTCTGATAGCTAGACCATGAACAGAATAAGTCTTGTGTACCAATCCAATAAGACATTTGATTTTATTTTTCAAAAACAGAGAACAAAATAATATTGATATCAGAGAAGTATTTAACACAGCAACTGTAGATTTCGAGTGCAAGCTGGAGTCCATCCAGCAGCAGCGAGGGTGAGGTTTGATGGAGAAGCAGAATCACGGTGGGGTTTGTAAAGGGCCATTACGTCAGTGTAGCACTCTGGAATTTCTGCACATACGCATACACACATAACATAAATAACGATACCACACGGTACATGCAAACACACGGCTGTGTGTCTGTGTATGTGTTCAGGGGGCTTGGATCTGAAAGGAATCTCTTTGGGAAAAAGCCATCATAAAAAGGAGCATCAGTGTCAATAATCAGTTCGAACAGGGACTTAAATCCTCAGAATTCACACGCTGAGTGAAATCTGAGAGACTTTTTTCAGTTTCTGTCATAGAGAGAACACAGTTACATCTGCCGGGAGAAAATAAGATAACATCTGTTGTCCAGAAAACTGTGGAGGAATGAGTATGTTGGAAATGATTTGCTAGTGGGTCCCACCCCCTCTTACCCTTTACCCAGGAGTGCTACCAGTGCAAGATGGCCATGTGCCTTTCTGAACCACCAGCTTCAACTCTGGAGCTGTTGTGAAGCAATGCATCGTGGGACAGGAGTGTCTGCTTTTGTCTTCATTTTTGATTGTCTCTTTCTCTTTTTAAGCAATCTATCTCCATCGAATATGGTTCGTGTCGGCATGGAGCATTCACATTGTCTTTGTGATAATTCCTGCTCTCATCTGTCAGTCTTCCTCGGTCGCTTTCAAGCTAATCGAGCATTTAGGACCTAGATTAGATTTATCACCGTCACTCCTCACAGACTGCCCTCACTTTCCATGTGAATAACTAATGATAGTCACTTTCTGAGGACAAGCCATGTGACGCTTTAAAAAACATATGTTTTGCCTTCTTTTTGTTTTGTTTTGTCATATCCATTCCTGCCAAATTTGTAAAAGCAACAGTCTCCTCAATTACAGCACACATTCACACAGACTCTCTCACCTTCACCCACTCATGCTGGTAATACATTCTCTACACCACAACACACTACTTTATGTTTTGCCAAAGGAATGAGTGCTTAACTGATAAGTTGGAGAAGCATTGATTGGTGGCTAGAACAGAGGATGGTGAGAGAAGGTGAGGCATATCTCAAAGAGAAAGACTTGTATGCTTAGATAGTTGGAAAGGCAGATAAAACAAGTCAAATGCAGCCATATTGAGTTTGATGCTTTTTTGCCTTAATGTCAACTGCAGGGTTTCTACCTGTCATATTGTGGAATAATAAGATGTTGGCATTTTATCCCAGATTATTTGTTTCATGTCTATATGCCTTGCTAAATGTCTGTGAATACACAATAGCTCCATCTGGAGGTGTAGAGTATTTTTTCTGCATGGCAAAGTGACTGTAATGGAGTACAGACAGAGAAAGCAGGTCATACCATTAAACGAAACTGTTCCTCTAGCGTATTTCATGTCCAGCATCTTTTAGTGGTGTCTATTTGACTTTTCACCAACTTTTAAAGGGATAACGAGAAAGATAGAAATTAAGAATGAGAGTGAGTTCTCAGGTTGATGTTAGATTTGCAATATTGCCTCTCTCATCTCTCAGATTCTTATTCATTTATATATTTTTTTGGTTTGGTTTTAGTTCAGTTGAATGAACCAATTGTTGCTATATTTTGGGACAGTGTTTGTGAGTATCCCTCTTGAAATACAATGGCAAGCTAGTTCCTGCTGGTCAGTAGCTTAGCTTTACACAAGCCTGTGCCTGTCAGAGCAGTAACTTGAGGTCATACAAGTACGTATTTCATAACTGTATTTGTCTGTGACAGGATGCCATGATATATGTTTTCATTTGGTGGACCACTGGATGAAAGCCGGAGGTTACACGATCGGTTTGTGTAACCTGATGACATTCCCATATACATTTGCCTGTCTTACCTTAAAATTGCTTTGTTGTGTGGCTTTTTGTTAATGTTGTGAGCACTACGCTAGCAAATAATATTTGCCATTTTAACACGACACTGTAGCAATTGTTTCTTATTAAGAAATTATTCAACTTAATTCCTTGCTGCCATTCTTTTTGGATATCAAAAGGAAAAACAAGTGTTTTCTTTGAACAGTTTGTGTACAGTTTTTATTTTTGTATCATTCTGGTTTGATGGTTTGAAAATCAAAAAAAAAAAAAAAAAACTACTATCTAATATAAATAGTAGACAAATCACTGCTTGTTTTGTATATACTGTAATGTTGAATTGTAAATTTGAGATCTCTCCGAATCAATCACTGTCGCAATGAATCACTTTTAGTTGTAATGAACTGTAGTTGAATTGTGGAATTTCATAAGCACCTTCCCCTTTCTTTCCCCTGTCATCTCCCTGCCATTGATTTGGGGGATTTAAGTCAACCTCTCACCACCTTTAAATGTGAATATTTGAATTGTATTGGAAAACAGACTAATCATCCGTTATTTCTAAAACTTGTCTTTACCAGCACTTTATTTTTTCTGTAGGAAGCTGTTGTGAGGTGGCTGATATCAGGGGAGTGGTATAGACATGGCACAGGGTAAGCACTTTAAATGGCTCGGTCCAAATGTCGTCTTTTTGGTCCTCAATGCCGTTTTCTGCTAAAGCACTGAATAACATCAGCTACTCTGTGTCACAAATCTAGACTGTACTGGCTTTTAAAAGGGGTTTAAATACTTCTGTGAGGTTAATGACCAAGAAACAGTCAGAAAGATGACGTGGCTTCATCAGAGAACAGTTTTTCTTTGTACTTTGAAGTCATGCCTCATGAGACTCTCCAATGAAATTTTTCTCTGGGCTTTAAATAATATGTTTCTTGTTCACAAGTTATGGTAATAATATAAATGAAAAAGAAAACACGGGAAAATGATTGTAATATTTGTACATTATATTGCTGTAATGTGTATAATGTGTCCCAAGTTATTTTATATTATATTATTTTTATGAAAGGTTTTCCTCTGAGAGAACGAAGTTGTCATTTTGTGAATAAAATGCATTTAATAAGCAAACAACTATATATAAAAAAGCAAATATATAAATATATACCAGTATATTTTTTCTTTCACTGTTCAGTACTGTAAAATGTGTTGAAAATACAAATAAAGGACGATTTTTCTAATAATTGCGATATCTGTGTTTTCCTTTTTTCCTCCATGTTTAGTCTCATAACTGCTACATGTAATCAGGCTGATTTCTGTGTGTGATCATTACACACCTCATGACAGCAAACACTGAAAATATTCTGCATCATCTGCTTTAAGCAAATGAAGCGGTATTTAGCAAAATGGTAGAGTTAGAGTTAGAGGCTATTTATTTTGCTCAACGGTGACACTTTACTGACCCCTACAGACTGACTTTATTTAGACAGAAACGGCTCTGTCAAACACAATTGTTGAACAACGTTTTTAGTAGCTTAATCATTTATACACTCTGAACCTTAGGACCTGTGATATTTTTTCCATTAAAAAAAAAAAACAATTCTAATTAAGATTAGAATCTTAATGTAAGCGTAATAACCTATTTAAGACGTCATCTCACTGTTTAACTATTTGAAAAGATTAGAGAGGGGGGGGGGGGGGCTTATTGCTTTTATAAAACAGTTATTCCATATACATAGTAATGTAATAAAACAGAGCAAATAAAGTGTAATGATATTAATAAAAACAGCATTCTTGCACCAAGCAATGTACTGTAGTTCCTCAGAAACAGTTGTGGTTCCTATAAAGTAAACAAAGGTGTATGTTTCTCAACCAATCAGAATCAAGGACCGGAACTATCCATTTTATAAAAGTAACTTCCTGTTCCATCCTTGTGACCTCCTCTTTTCATCTCTTGACCTGGCTGCATTAAAGCAAATATTCAGTAGTCAATTATTCACAGTGTTGTGGAGTAACTAGTTACATGTAACAGAATTACGTCATTTAATTACAAAATAATTGCAACTATAATATGTTACAGTTACTGAGAAAATATCTGTAATTAAATAACAGTTACTTATGAAAATGTTAAGGGTTACATCTGAATATTTTCACACACATACAGATTTGATTGATTCCCAAATTACACTGACTGCTCTGAAATATGAGACACCAATGTTTCAGGAGTTTAGGACATTTAATTTCCTATTTGATTAAATGCATACTTAGCATACTTTATTTTATAAGTTTTTTTTTTTTTTTTTTTTTTTTTTTTATTGTTAGATGCCAGTGTTTCCTGTCATAGCTATGCAAATATTTGATTTCAAAAACAGTATCATAGCTAATAAACTATATCTTGTTATGATTTTAAATCCGTATTTAACCTCAGAATGATCTCAAAGCAAAAAGAGGTGCTAAAGTCTGATTTTGAGGTGGCTGTGCTTTAAAATGAAATTATTATAATCTTAATTCAAGTGTTAAAGGATTATGAAAGTCTGACAGTCATCAGGGTTGAGTCTGTAAGGTTAATCCTGCCTGCTTTAAATGTTTCGAAATGATTAACAGTTGAAAACATTCATTAAAAATTTAGAAAAGTAATCAAAAAGCAATCAGTTACATTACTTTAATAAAGTAATTGAAAGAGTTACACTACTTCTTACATTTTAAATAGGAACTAGTAATCTGTAACCTATTAAATTTCCAAAGTAACCTTCCCATCACTGATTATTCATCATAAAGTGCTGCTTAAACATTCATAATGCTGTTTGCTACAAAGCTTCTTTTCAATAGCTATAATTTGTATCTTATGCAACCATGCAAAGTGTAAGTCTGTTCACGGCACTTAGACAAAGAGACAGTGAAGCTTTGTTAAAAGGTATTATAATAGCTGGAGTTTGTTATAGTCATTTGGAAATCCAGTTAATAGTGTGATGATCATAGGGCCACAGCCAATTTGTCAAAGTTTACTGGCTACCTACCTGAAGTCCAGAAACTTTAGGTAAAAAAAAGTCCTCAGATGTAAATTACTAAAAACATTATGAATTTAAATCGTTACAAACATTTTTGAACAACTTTTTATGCAGTTTATTACAAGTTTAGCAGAGTTTTCGTGCATCACTTGAACACAAATTGTTTTTATCACTGGCTTTTTAATAAATTGTAACTGTTTACTTGTAATAATATAATATGTTCACAATTATATATGCGTAGGCCTATAATCCTGTCACAATGTTTGAAGGAGCTGAGTCAGTATTTTTTGCATTATTGACACATTGTTTTCCTAATTAATGTTGTTCAGTTGCTTTGACACAATCTGTTTTGTATAAAGCGCTATATAAATAAAGGAGACTTGACTTGACTTTAAATGCTGGGGTGACGCTTTTGCCTAAATATATGGTAAATGGTTTATTAATAATCATATTATTGATTTTGTGCAAGAGGTGAAAAAAATCTTCTTTTTTTTTTAATGACTGCATTACCCACAATGCCGCATTCTTTCACTTGAATCCACCAATCATATGAAACCACCGCTCATCTTGGTGACGTAACACACGCTGCAAGAACGCTCCGCGGAAGTAAGTAATGAGTTTCTGTTTTACAAAGATGTTTTTAGATTTCTTTGACTAGTTATACAATCGCACACTTAATTTACGCGATGTTTATTGAAACATAATACTTGCTATCGTGATACTGTATCGTTTCTCATTTCAGATCGGTAAGTATTTCAGTATGTTCGGTTGGCCGTGTGCGCGGAAGCCATTTCAGATTGAATTAACTAGGATGATGCGAATAAAACATTTTATAGACGGATTTATCTGCGACCATCAATTGGCTGAAGAAAAATATTAATTAGTTCAGCCTTTTGTAAACCTTTGGTATGAGATGTGTATATATATATATAAATGGATAAGATATCCTGTTCAGCTGAACAATGCATTGTGTGTTCATGTTGCTCCAAGGTCACGCGCCTCTGGTGGGAGTTTGCGTTTGTCCCTGCGTTTCCTGAGGCATCATGACCTGCCTGCACCTGCTGTTGACTTTGGTCTTTGCTGTCAGCTTGGGGACACCTGTAGAAATTCAGCGGCCCCGAGGAGTGCCACTGACAAGTATACAAGTCTTATAATTTATTGTATATTCTTTGGCTGCTCATTCTAGTCTAACTGGTTTAACTCTTTATTGTGTCTAAATAAATAAAGAGAAACAGTTTTATGAGGAGAGCAAGCCTTTCACCTGTCTCGATGGATCCCGGACTATTCCTTTTGACCGAGTGAATGATGACTACTGTGACTGCAAAGATGGTTCAGATGAGCCAGGTACTTAAAGAACTAGAAAGTGGTGATGCAGTACAGTTTGGCGGTATCATGGAGATGGTGTGCACAACAGTTGTTTATGTCTGTCCTCAGGCACCGCTGCTTGTCCGAATGGTAGCTTCCATTGCACCAATGCTGGTTACAGGCCCATGTTTATCCCATCCTCCCGTATTAATGATGGCATCTGTGGTAAGATGACTCTGCATTTGGACATTTCTCCACAGCAGTGTTCTATGCATGGAATGGTATTGCATTTGAAATTTTTCCTCTGCACAGATTGCTGCGATACTACTGATGAGTACAACAGTGGAGCCAAATGTGAAAATACATGCAAGTGAGTTCTGATCCAAAGTAATTGCTTTCCAGAGAGAAGCACATTAAGAGACGTTCACACGGGACGCATTCTTGTGCTCCATTGCATACATGTGCACCAGACAGATGTCTTTGGCCATTGTGATGCATTTCAGTGTTAAAAAAAAAAGTGAAATGTTTGATTGCAGCCCCTCAATTTCAGTTTTAATCATCTTGACTGTGTAAACTATCAATCTATGAAAGTTAAAATATTAAATAGCACATCTTCTAGCTGTTTAAATGTGAAAATGCATGTTTTTCAACAGTAGGAATGTTCTGTATAAATAAATGCAAAAAAAAAAATAATAACATTTGTTTGTTTCTCAGGGAACTAGGACGTAAAGAGAGGGAAGTTCTGCAGAAGATGGCTGAGATCACCAAAGAGGGCTTTCTCCTGAAACAGCAGCTCATTGAGGAAGCCAAGAAAGGACAACAAGAAAAGCAGGTAAGATTTGCTTTGTGTGCACCCACTTATCAGGGATGTCAGAATGCTTTGGTTTCATATTTTATACCCGATTATACAGTATGTTTCTGTTTGTTCAGCTGCTAGTGTTGCAAAAATCTTAGCGAATGTCAGTTTTCAAGCATGATGAAATGCTGCCATCATATTTGCTTTGCTTTTTTTTTTGACTCTCACATGCAACAGAAATCATCCAGTTCTGGCATTGAAGAATTGCTTGTATACGCTGCAGTTTTAAAAAGCTGTATTTTGTCAGTGAGTTTTGGTAAGTGTAAAATGCCATGTCTCTTCTGTAGAGTAAAGTGACTGATATGCAGGAAAATAAGAAACAGCTCGATGAGAAAGTTGAAGCGCTGAGGACAGTGAAAGAGACAGCAGAGCAGCCTGAGAAGGAAGCTAAAGAGCGCCATCTCAAGGCCTGGGAAGGTGAGTGCAGCTGTTTATATTCAGAGTCAAAGCAAGTTTATATTTCTGTAAGCCATATACATATATATATCTGCAAAATCATTTACACATTAACTATATGAAAATTGACTTGAGGTGTTTTGTTTGCAGGCTGGCTCATTTCATCAGTGATTTGGCATTTATATAGATCTAATCTGTTTTTAACTCCATTCCAGAGCAAAAGGCAGCTATTCGTTTGGAGAAGGACAAAGCCAAAATGGCAGAAACCTTTTTGGAGCTGGATGACAATGCAGATGGCTTGTAAGTGCCAATGAGTATGTTTTTTTTTCCCCCTCTGTCTCTCTCTCTCTGGGAGTCAAGTCAAGTCACCTTTATTTATATAGCAATTATACAACACGGATTGTGTCAAAGCAGCTTTACAGTATTAAACAGGGAAATAGTGTGTTGGTAATGCAGGAGGACAATAGTAAAGAGTGAATTTTTCAGTTAAAGTGAGTTCATCTTTGACTCAGTGATGTCATCATCCAGCTCAGTTCAGTTCTCTTCAAATAGTGTCTGTGCAGTCAAGTCGACAATATTGCCAGAAATGAAGTGTCCCTAACGAAGCAAGCTAAAGGCAACAGTTGCAAGGAACCAAAACTCCATCAGTGACAGAAATAGAAAAAAAACCTTGGGAGAAGCTAGAGTCAGTCTTGGAGCCAGTTCTCCTCAGGCCAGACGAAACCAGCATGGTGTGGTTTAATTCCAGGCTGCAACACAGGTCGGATTGTGCAGAGGACTCATCTGGTTCTCGTGGTCTTGTCCCGATGATTGGTGAGGTCTTCACGGGATCTGTCTCTTGGGTTGGTCTAGTTGACATGGTCTCAGCTGAGATTCAGGGCTGTAGAGGTCATCTCTGGGTGCTGATCCACCATCTGATCTGGATACAGACTGGCTCTGGTGGCTACACTGACCTCGGAATAAGAATGAAACCGACTAATATTACTGTAGTAGATGCCATTCTGCTTATGATGTAACAAGTATATTAGGTGTTATGGAAAGTGTTCCCGGTTCTGGGTTGACCTAATTAATGCAGTAAATAGGAAAAAGGATCTGCTGCCCACAGTTGATTTTGATATTCTAGATATTATCAAATGTCCAGAGTTTTGAGATTGCAGCGGATGTGAAGGACTATAATGCGATAAGATCTCGCTCCAGTACTGAGGAGCTAAACCTTTCAGGGCTTTATAAATGATTAGCAAGATTTTAACATGTATATGATGTTCAATACTCCCACCAGTGCAGCGTTGACAGAACCGGGCTAATATGGTCATACTTCCTGGTTCTAGTAAAAACTCTAGCTGCTGCATTTTGAACCAGCTTGAGTTTGTTTATTAAAGGGATACTCCACCCCAAAATGAAATTTTGTCATTAATCACTTGCCCCCATGTCGTTCCAAACCCGTAAAAGCTTTGTTTATCTTCGAAACACAATTTAAGATTTTGGAATGAAATCTGAGAGGCTTGAGACTGTCCCATTGACTGCCAAGTAAATAACAGTGTCAAGGTGCAAAAGTGTAAAAGTGCACAGCTGACACAGAAGAGCATACGCAGTTTGCGTTCAGCTCATATTCTCCAAAATGGCGCTACGGTGAAATGGGATTGGGAGCATAGGTCATAATTTAGATATATTTTTAAGATGGAAAAATATGTTGTTGTTTTTTTTTCTAATGCTAGAAACGTGGCTTTCAAAGAAAGATTGCTATCAAGTAGCACACCTGAAATCTAGTTCTGAAATCTTCTGTCAGCCTAACCATTTCCCTGTGTTTATCACGTGTGAATCCCTCGCCGCTGAAAGAGAAAGCTACACTATACATGTGGCAAGCAGTGCAGGTGACAATAACAGGAGAAGCCATGACTCACCGTGATTGTTGAATGATTCCAGCTTACCACAGCTGTTTGATGAACTTGTTGTGTGTATAGAGAATGAATATGAACTGCCGTGTTGTCTCTGTGTGTCAGTGTGTCGGTCTCTGAGCTTCAGTCCCATGCTGAATTGGACCCAGATGCTGATGGCACACTTACTGAAATTGAGGCCCAGGTAATTTTGCATTTTATCATATCTTAGTCAAAATGTGAGTGACTGAATTGCTGCTAATATAGATGTCTGCTTTGTGTGATTTATTCAGGGACTGATGGGAGGAGCTGAGCAGGTGGACACATCAACATTTGAGAGTGTTTGGCCCAAGATTAAAGACAAGTACCACTCAGAGGTCAGTAGAGAAGAAGCAGACATCTCATGTTTAGTGAGATGTCTGTGTATTTAATTCTTTTTTTATTTTTTTTTATTCCACTATCCACAAAATGGCCCTTTAACATGCATTCTGAATGTGTTCCTCTGTTCTCTCTCTTAGTCCCAGGCTGAGGAACCTGCCCCAGTGGAAACGCCTCCAGATGAAGTGAAGGAACCAGTTGTAGACAATGACTCTGAGCCATACCCAGAAGATGACATCTCTGAGGAAGAGGACGAGGATGACGAGGATGAGGATGATTATCATGAAGACGATGATAAGGTGAGCGTATATCACACAGAAAACCTGAGCAAGTGTTAACTTCAGTGATATTTAGATCCCCAGGGACATTTTGAGTCTTCTATTAACACTTCTCCACTTGACATTTAAAGTCCTTAACCTTTAACTCATGTCCTAAGGCACAATAGCAAAGGTCTTACAGCAAAGTGTGCTATAACTCATGTTCACCGTACTGTGCAGGTGTAAAAATGATGTCTTTATATGAGTGTGTTTGTGTGTTGTGCAGGCGCAGCCCACTATTAAGACTCCAGAGAAGACTCATGAAGATGAGGAAGCCATGCCACCTTATGATGCAGACACCCAGGCCCTCATCGATGGTTGGTTCAACTGCCAGTCCTTCAGAGGCTATTTATCGATACAATTGTACTTCATCCGTTTCATCTAGTTGTTCTTTGTTTCCTTATGCTAACCGACTGTTCTCTGGTTCACAGCTGCTCAGAAGGCCAGAGATGACTTTGAGGAGGCCGAGAAAGCTCTTCGGGAGATGGACGATCAAATCAGGTTTGTACAATGCTAATGTATTCCAGAAAATGGCCAAAAGAAGTTGAGTTTGAAATCGAGTCGGAGTGTAGTTAAGTAGTTTCTTGTATGTACCTGAAATTCTCATTGGTCAGTGTATGCCTACATCATAGTGTGATGTGTTTGTTCAACTCATGGTTGCATCACTTTTGCAAACCCTTACGTTCTTGCATCCTTGAATTCAATGCATCTGCAGTGTTCTCTGACGCTGGTGTGTGGGGACCCTGCTGCTGAGCACTGTGTTGAGTTTTCCTTTGATTGTGTTGCAGAAATATTGAAAAAGAGCTGTCCTTTGATTTCGGCCCTGATGCTGAGTTCACTTACCTGTACAGCCAGTGCTACGAACTTACCACTAGCGAGTAAGTGAAACCAGAGTTTATTGTTTTGCAAAGACATTTTTGTGCTGTGGTTTATTTCTATGTTCTGTGTGCCTTTAGGTACATCTACAGGCTCTGTCCTTTTAACCGGGTTTCACAGAAACCCAAGTATGGGGGCTCAGAGACCAACCTTGGGTAAGAGGCAAAAAAAACATCTTTAACCAGACCAAGGTGGTTTGGTTTTAGAGGTTTTTGGGCACTTTTCAATTGAAGTATAAAATAAATGTGTTTTTATTTTCTGTAAGGATGCATTAAATTGATCAAAAGCAACAGTAAAGACTTGTATAATGTTTTATAAAGATTTCAGTGCTCTTTTTAATTTTCTATTCATCAAAGAATCCTTAAAGTATTGTTTTGAACATTCATAATAATAAGAAATGATCCTTGAGCAGCAAAGAGCAATAGCTCTACAAATCAACAGAGTAATGGGTACTAAAAATTATGCTTGGCTATCACAGGAATAAATTACATTTTAAAATCTATTAAAATAGAAAAGTTATTTAAAATGTTAATAATATTTCACAATATTAATGTTTTTATTTTGATCAAATAAATGCCGCCTTTGTGAGAATAAGATACTTCTTTCAAAAAACATTAATAAAACCTTTTAATTGTAGTTAATCTTTAAAACACTGATCATTTAGTAATGCTTCTAAATATGATCTTTAGTGTTTTTGACTGTCTTTAATGAGAGATGCTCATGTTTCCAGGACATGGGGAAGTTGGTCAGGGCCTGAAAATAATAAGTACTTGCTGATGAAATACGAGCAAGGCACCGGGTGCTGGCAAGGTCCAAACAGATCAACTACTGTAAGTACCAGCTCTTTCATTACTTCCACTGTGCCGTTCACATCTGGGAGTTTTCTGCTAAGTGTATCTTTGTGTGGTAGGTGAAACTGACTTGTGGGAAGGAGACTGTGGTGACCTCGACATCGGAGCCGAGTCGCTGTGAATACCTAATGGAATTCACCACTCCTGCAGTGTGCCAAGAGCCAGCCAACATTGACCCATCACCACACGACCACGTGGAGCTCTAGACGCCACGCTCTGCTTGTTGATGCATGGTGTGCCACAAAATAAATGCAAACATTATTTCAGATGTTTAAAGCACTGTTAATAGAAAAAAAACAAGGTTTAATTAATCCGTTATCATAGTGTCTGAAATGTTTAGACCTTTTTTTCACACTTTGAATTTAACGAGGTCTAGGTGTTGCCATAGTGATGACGGTTTACTGCCTGTTTTGTTAATAGATTCAGTTAGCCTTTGTTAAGGTGCAACTTTATGGAAACAATAGTGGTTTTTGATGTAATATTGCTTTGTTCCACTAATGAATGCACCAATGATCAACAACATTCACATTCTGTTTAATATCAAATTTGGAAAACCTTTAGCTGTCTTGAACAAGTGCTCATGTCTCAGGTGTTATATACAGAAGATCAGGAGTTGTTCTTTTTGTAAGCTTACGATTAGCCTTGCTTACAAATTTCCTGAAATCAGCTTTTTCATTCACACTGATGCATACTGCATTATAATCAATTTATGACCCCAAAGTGCAGTTAATTGTGTATTATGTTCTTCAAAATACATTAAATGTTTGTGTGTGGTCACAAATCAATATTAACATTTTTTTTTTTCTCTCCCCTCTGTCTTCTGGTCCGTAGGTGGTGGCTCTGTGGGAACATTAACTTAATTTCCTGTTGTTTAAGGCTGTTTAAGAACCTCTTCCATTAGTTTTGGATCAGCTGAATGAAGCTGGACATTGGGAGAGCATTAAGTTTGGTAGACTGTAATGTTGTTGTCATTGTTTTTACTGGAGTAAAATCTGATCTCTTCACATTCCATGGATGATGTTGAAATAAATTCAACTTAAAAAAAAAAAAAATGTTGCATCTCAGATTTTACACTATATGCTATGCACTGTGTACTCTAAATGCCTCTTGACTCTTGACTGTGTACTCTGCTGTCTAGTATATGAACACATCAGAGTCTGATGTTAAGCAGGGTTGAACCTGCTCAGTAGCTGGAAAGGAGACCCCCTGGGAAAACTAGGTTGCTGGAAGAAGTGTTAGTGAGACTATTTTTGTGGCTTGTTGGAAAATAAAAACCTTAGTTGTGTCCCAAATGATGCAATTTTCAGTGTAGGTGCTGGGTAGTAACTACAAGTAATCTGGATTGTGTGATCAGGTTCCAAAATACAAAAAGTACTTGTAATTAGATTATATTACAAATATTCATAATCAGACTAGAGTTATGATTATACAGTTATTACATGATTACATATTATTCACACAATAGCAGTAAATCATTCATAATTTTTTGATTCTCGATGAACGAGTTAGGGAAAACATATTCTAAAAGTAATCAAATGTAGTCTGGTTATATTACCTGAAATGTGTAATGTTACTAACTACTAATTTTTGTAAGTAATTCACCCAGCTCTATTCAGTGTGCACTTATACTACATATACTATTTACTCTACTGTGTAGTGTATGAATTCTTATAGCCTCTTCCCCTCAGCTGTGTAAGGATAACTGCAACACTTAATTAAGTGCATCATCTGGTCATCTGAAGTGCACTTTTTCATTTTGGAGTGTTCAGTGAATACACTGCTGACACTGTTTACACTACAAGACGGCTTAGAGTAGTGCATAATTACACATCTTTACTGTAGGAACATCAAGTTTATTAACTGACCATGATCACACTGAATGAATGCATGTGATGTATGTCTACAAAACCCCTCAACCCCCCTCAAAAAAAAAAAAAAAAAAAAAAAAGCAGACACAAAGAGAAAACGGAGATTCATATCTTTTATTTTTTTCTGGCATGTAAAGTACAAATAATTAAACAATTCCATGAAAAATTCCTCAAGCGTCTTCAGCTGAAATCCCAGTAATAAATATCCTAAACTAAACTGAAAGGTTTATTATTTTTTTCCCCTTTGTTATGTGTTTGTCTTTGTTTGTTCATGTTTGGAAGTATGAGATTTTTTATTCGTGACACACAGACACTGAGATCAGGAGTTCTGCTTTTGATCTTTGATTATTTGTTTTATTCTGTTATTGTTCTGGTTTCAGAAGAAGGTTGCTAAGTAACTCTGTGTCCCTCCTAAATTAATCGACACAAAATACAACTGGTTGAGAAACAGAGTGACCACTGACCCCTTTATCTAGCTCAGTGCCTCGCCTGGCCCGTCTCCCCCGCTGCGCTTTCTTCGCCCACGTCTGCTAAACGTTGCGCTCTAGCCCTCCCACTGACTCTTTTATTTTCTAGACCACTCTCTCAGTTGGTTTCATGGCTTTATGGCAGCGGGTGAGAGGTTTTTGGTGAGGGATGCTGAGTCTAAGGCCTAGCTGCGGGTCCAGACCATGGACCGGACCGCGCTTCGACCCGCCCACCCTGCCCCAGGCCTTGCCCCGGGCCCTGACTCGCTATGGGGTTCTGAACGTGGCTGGAAAAACAAGACTGTGATTAGATTAAATAATCAAAAGGTTTTCATTTAACAAGACAAACAAAACACAGGCATTAAAGGCATAACAACTAGCACACAGCATGTATGTTTATACACTTCAATTAGTTTTATATAGCAGTGCATTCTTTGCCTATGAAGAACTTTTCCAAATTGTAATTCTAAAGCAGTATTTTTTTTTGTTGTTGTTTTGTTTTTTATTTATTTTTTTAAATCTATTTGTTCCCTTTAAAGAAAAACAAAAAGGTGTAACCACATTTTGGCAAAATGAAAAGTATTTAAACTTGCAAATATAATGAAGTAAACCATAAATATACACAAAACATACTTTCATACAAGGCAATAATAATAATCATAATAATGATAATAAATAGTTTTTAAGTTAACAATAAGTTAAAACTACAAGCTTAAAGTCGCCCAAATAATACAAGTTCATTGGCGCTATATTGATTTTTTTTTTTCAGTTTAAATTATTTATGTTGCAACAAAAGCTACCACAGACTTTTACAAACACAATTAAACACATTTTGATTGAAAAGAAATAATTCTAACTAATTCTAAAACCTGCATACACTGTAAGAACAGCAACTAATTATAAATAATGGAAACAAATATAAAAAATCGTACCCAATAAAAGGAACCAAAACAAAATATTCGACCCACGTGTGTCCTCTATGGCAACACCAACAACACAAATACGCTAAGTTAACGTGTGATTCTGATATGTAAAGTAAATCAATAAATTACAGGAAAAATGATATTCTGAAATCAACATGGGCTAAAACCGATGAAATTTTAGACAGTATTCCATTCACGGTCTTTTAGAATTGCTCTTTTCGGTACCATAGATGGCTGTTTGTTTTAGCTTGCATGGTCAGAGCACTAATTAGTGGGTGGAGGAAGGAATAATGGACATTTTTAGAGACCAGAGCTCTTGGTTCTTGTTTGATTCTTCTAATGAATCTGTTAGTTAACACTTTTTTTTCATTTTGTTGTTGTTCATTACATTTGATCCTTTCACTATTCTGCAAACCATTTCAGTGTGAGGTTTAATTTCTTTTTTAAAAAATATATATATCTTTTGTTCTCAGTCAATATAAAAACGAAGCACATTGCACTTACTGTTCCATAGGAAAGTTTTTTTTTTTTTGTCTTTTTTTTTTAATGATTATTATTGTAGTTGCTCAAGCGGTGCAGTATGTTTGTTTCCTGCCATTGTCCTTGGCTCTCTGAGGGGATGGGGGAGTGGTGTAGATAAAGAGTTCGTTGGGACACTCAGCCAGAGGGACGATGCTAAAACCTCCCTATGGTCACCAGGTGCACTACAGGGTTGCCCTGGTCGCTGTATCTACCCCATCACTCATTTAAGAGGGTCCAATTTTTACGTCTAGGATATTTGTCCCCTCTAGGGCACACCACTGATGAGTTCCAGGATAAGTTGCATTAGCGTTAGCGAAAGAAAAATGTGTTGCGATGGTAATGTGGCGTAAGCTGAGAGGGGTTAGTTCAAGGTGTATCACAGTTTTGATACAATGGGAATGCTGTGGAAGGCTTAGAGACACTTTGATATGTGTTGTGTGTGTGTGCGTGTAAGTGTATATGTGTGTGCAGTCACACACTTTTTTCCTTCATCAGTGACAAAGCTAAGATCCCTTGGTTGGTTAGTGCTTGTGCAAAGGAGCAAAATTATGTGTCGACGATATGATGGTGGAATACAGAAGATATGTGGAGCGTGAAGTAAATAAAAATGAAAAAATCTAGACAGAACAACGATAGACATTTGCTTGTTGTGTTGACATACTGGCGAATACAATTCGTTATGGATTATTGTGTGAGAATTGATTACATTGATAAGTGCAGCTACATTATATTAACTTTTTTTTGGTGCACTGAACATGCTGAAGCGTTAAGGTGAATCTTCTTTTTTGTTTTTGCCAATACAAGATGAGACGCTCTGGGTGTTTAATGTGACGTCATTTCGAGCTTCACTGCACCGTCATTGAAGCAACACTTGATTTATTTCTTCACTTTAGAGAAATGGTAACGTCGTTTTTCCTGCGTAATGCACACATGTACTTATCTGCTGATTATTTTTTAAAATGTTTCATATGTTTCTCTTTTTTTTTGTTGTTGTATTTTTGAAAATGAAATGGTTTCACTGCATGTAAGTCTTATTCCCCAACCCTCCGATCCCCTCCCTTACACCGCAGACTGGCCCTCTCTCCCCAAAGTTGAAAACTCTGAAAATAAAAGCCATGCGGTGTGTCCAAAGATTTCCACGATTTAAGAATCTGTAAAAATGTTGCACAAGGTCTTGTTTTTTTTTTCTCGTAGATACAAAAATATATTAATCTCTAATGTAATCCTTTCAAAGAGATCATTGTTCTCTTTGGCTAACACAGCGTTATTTAGAAAAGCAAAATGTCACTTGATTTGAACACACATTTACATCTTTCAGTTCTTTTCTTCATATAATGTGAAGTTTCGCGATTTTACAGCAATGTCTCTCCCCATGGAACAGTTTTCATTGTTTTATCACAGGGCTATGGACAGCTTGGGCATTGTTTTTAATGTATCTAGGGAATTTTTCATTTATGAGATGAGTATTTAAAAAAAAAAAAAATTGTGTAGCTCATGTGGCTGCGACTTGTTTTAAAGGGCTTTGAAGACAAAAACATTTGATTTTTTATTTTATTTACATTTTTTTTGCTTGATATGTAACTGGTTAGATATTTAGGGGCTGCAAAAACTGGTTTGGGAAAACGAATTATAATGCAATTCTGTTTAGTGAATGGAGCTAAATGTATCTAAGAATTTATGAAGACCAAGGACGACCAATCCCGGTGGCCCCTGACCTTCACAACAGCTCACTCTCTATAAAATGGGCAGCTCAAGGAGCTGACACACAGCCTTTCCTATTCCTGAACCATTCAAACCTCTTTAAAATGATCTAATATGGTTCTGGATTTTGCAATCGGCCTTCGTAATTGGTTTGAAAGACTTTCAAAAGAATTCCAAATGCCATCGCCATGGGAACACTGTCGAAATGCCCCTAGTTACACAGACAACTGCATGTGGTGGAATTGATTCTAAATTCTAACTATATAAAACTCAGAGTGGAAAGATATGAGGAGATTCTAGGTCGCCATGTTTTTTGATGTTTCGCTATGCCCTCCGGTGGAGGTGCATATGTGTGTGTGTGTGTATGTGTGTGTGCGAGTGTCTCTGTGATGAACGTTATCTTTCGGTGTGCTGAAGTGATTGTGATGGCCCTTGGGTGACCTCTCAATTTGTGACAACTAGTTTGTTCAGTGGCTGTTGGGTTGGACCTCAAGTAAGGTGTGTGTGGTGCCATAAGGCAAGGTTGCAACCAAATGTAGAGCCAGGAAACTGTAATCAAAGTTCTAGAAAATGCTTACATATTTGGCTATTATAACCACCTTAAATGTTGAATATATAGTTATATTATAATATATATAAGAGAACACTGTTTTAATCATTTTTCTCTAAAAAAAATTCACTGATTCAAAATGCCCAAGTGTAAAAAAGTGACTACATCCTCTGAAGCCAGACAGGAGAGTAACTGGGGCAAGATTTCGGGTAAATTGCACATATTTGATTTACGTTTTTTCCTTTCATTGACCAGTTCTTTTACTTTGCCTGAATTAAATTAAATCTCTGCAGACATTCTCTGTCACATTCATTAGACTGTCCCTCCTCATGGATTTCCCCAGCCCCGCCTCACAACTCTGCTAATTCAATTCAGGCAAATGCTGGGAAGGACTAGCATGTTGTGTAAAGAGAAAAGAAAAATGACTCTACTCGTGTATTTTTGCTCAAAACAACTAAATGTGTGTGTGTGTGTGTATGTGTGTGTCGAATGTGTGTTAGAGAGACTCAGTCCAGGCCCATGTAGAGTGAATGTACAGGGTGCTCATTAGCTCCCCCTGCATGTTAAAGAGCAGTAGTGACTAGGCCTTCCTTCAAGCCTTGTGCTGCTTGCTGGTCTTGAAGGAGACCTGCAGCACGCGGTCGCCCAGGCGGTAGCCGTTGAGGCTGGCGATAGCCATGGCTGCCTCGTCGTAGTTGGTCATGGTGACAAAGCCAAAGCCCTTACATTTGTTGGTGGTGAAGTCACGGATGACCTTGACGTTTGTGACGGCGCCAAATGGTCCGAAGAGCTGCCACAGGACGCTTTCGTCGGCTTCGGGGGACAGGTTGTAGACGAAGATGCACCAGCCGGCTCCGGTGGGCCCGGTCAGGTTGACGCCGGCTAGACTGGTCATGCTGTCAATGGTTATGGGGGAGAATCTGGGGAGGAAAGAAGGAGAGCTACCATGGGTGTCATTCTGAAGTTCAGCACAGCGTGCCTCTCATTACCACATGTTCCTGCCATTTTTGTTTCTTTGAGGACTGGACACTCGATCTCCACAGCCTTAAGTAGGTAAGAAAACCAGCAACTATTTTATTAACTAGGATGACCAAACCAAACTCTAGTCCCTTTTTGAAATAGGACAGAATTCACAATGTCCAACAAAATCACGGCACTTAGCAAAACAGAAACCTAGAAAGGGATGAAGGCAAATCAGAAACAAATCAACGGAAAATTTGAACAGAGGAGACGCAAACAGAATCTTGTATGTCCATGCTGGTGGAAAAAAGACATTAAAGCAACCAAAACTGAAAAAAAATAATAATAATGTTAGTTCAATACACAAATACATACAAATCAGTTCAATCAAGGAATCAACCAAAAGAACAAAAAGGTTCAACAAAGCCATGCCAGAATGTCCTGCTGTGATATCAGCTACGTCAGTCTACTCTACTGAAACAAGTGTTTTCTCAAATCTCATCTGTCATGTTAATGCTTAAGTCAGCAGGTGTTATTCCGGGCACTTTGTTTGAGCTTGTTTAGGCATGGATGCTTTTGAAAAGACACCTTTTTTTGTAAATTACCTCTTGACTCCGTAGCTGGCGTTTAGTAAATTGTCGAGTCTGCAATGCAAGAGGGAGAGTGACGGAGGTGAAGATATTAGTTGCAAGATCCAACAACAAGAGCAAAGCGTTTTGGCCACTTCAGCCACCAGGGGGAGCTCTTTACTGGGCACCGCATCCACCAATCAGCAGGCGGCGGCTCGCCCATCTCACTGATGCAGTGCTTACAGAGCCCTCAGGCGATGGATTGAGAGCACTGCTATGAATGCTTGTGAATGCATCTATGCCATGACTGAGTCACATGCAGTGTTTCATCTCTAAGCAAGGCCAGTTCTTTTAAAAATCTACGCACTGCCTCAGACCCATTCTGATTTGTTGAAATCCCCCTGATGGCGTGAACGTGCTGCTGTTTAAAGGAAAACAGGCAGAGGAGGAGTAGGGAGTGGCATGGGTGAGGGCTGCAGGTGGGAGCAGTACCTGAAGCGCTGAGTCTGGTGGTGCAGAGGGCCGGTGAAGCGGCGAGCAGCTGTCTGGTAAAGCTGGGTAAGCAAGGCCTGTCCCGTTTTCTGACTGGGGTTGTTGGCGAACTTCACGGTGATGGGCTCAGCGGCGCCCAGTGGCTTTTGACCATTCAGGCCTTTGATGGCTTCCTCTGCCTCATTTCTTTTGTCAAACCGAATGAAGCCTACTCCGCGCGATATACCTGCTCCAAACAGAAAGCAAGGCAATGTTAGCATCCTCACACAAATGAATGGCATATAAGTGAGTCATGTGATCGGTTAAAACAGACTAGATACTTTAGTACTTTATGATCTACTTTATAAAGCAGAATAAATTGCTAACCATTTTCATTGCAAACCATTTTATTTCCACACTGTGACACGTTTTTCAGTGAAGCAGGAAATTTAATGGAAAAAAGAGCAGGATTTGATTTAATGCATTGTGAAGTTGACTTTTGATTAACACAATGTTATTAATATCAACAAAAATGGATAAATGGTTTTTGAATTTTTTTTTATTAAAATGCACAGATGAATAATGCATAATTGTATATTTCAATAGACATATTTATTTTTTACTTTTACATTTTCTTGAGGTTGTACTGTTTTTATTATATTTTATCTATTTAAATAAAAATATAAAATATAAAAAAAACTTTTATTTCAGCTAGATGCCAAGAAAGCATTTCTAATTTTCATTTAACTAGAATGAATAAAAACTATATAGACAAATAAAAAAAATAATAACATATACTTAAATTATTACTAAAACTGAGACTGAAATTAAATGAATTCAAAATATCAAAATAACACTGCCAGGAATGGGGTCAATTTTGATTTCATGTTGACTGTGAAGCATATAGCTTAATTTTTTTTGTCACATCCAGAGCTTTAATTAGATTTTTAATCCTCCCCCAGGGCGCCTACGCTGTTTGTGGAAGTGAGTAACGTTTACCTGTGACCTGGTCTACCAGGATGCGTGAGGTGATGATTCTTCCATACTGAGAAAACAACTGCTCCATGTCTTTCTGACTCATGGTTTTGGGCAGCCCGCTCACATACAGGTTGGCATCGCGTATGGAAGCTGAGCTTGGTCTGGCATAGGACACCTACATCACGCGCACACACAAAACATCGAGCTGCAGTTTAGGATTTCTTTTAATAGAAATATTAAGAAGCATGCATCAAGACAGCTGTGACAGTCCTAAAACTCCCAGCAGTGCAAACTTTCAAGTGTAGTCGAAGCAGATATGTCAGAGCACTGCCACGCTCAAAGGCGAGACATCCGCCCACTCTCTCTCATCCCTCCTTCCTTGAAATCCACGTATCTTATGCACACTTCACTCGAACCAAACCTGGTTCCCTTATTAAGCGCTACTTCAGCTTCACTCTGCTCCTGACAGCAGAAACACGAGCCCACTCTCACATTCAAACCCCCCCCACCCCCACCCCAGATGCATTGACACCCTCTGTGCTGATTTGAGACCAGCTCCCTCAGGGAGTCGTGAGGAAAATTTGATATCATGGGCTGTTATTCTAGCCGGTGATTTTCCACAAGACAGCAGTATTTAGAACCTGTTCCGCTTTGGGACGTGTCATGTAATATCAAGTCCAATTAGGCATTTGTTTAGACGTTTAATTATTCATCTCATTTTTATATTCCCTTCTATATTTCCTAAAAATCCCCTACTGAGCCGTCTTGGTTATATTTGAGATGGGAACAGATTTTTCTCATAAAATATGTATATTTATGAATTTCTGGTTGAAAGGGGCTGACTTTGATTGATGGTGTCAGTGTGTGTGCATGTGGTTTTTGAGATAAAGAGATTGGCTCCCTCTTTCTCCTCCATCTCGCCTTTGTCTTCTCTCTCAAGGGGAAACTGCTCCTCTGGCAACCAGCGAATCAAGTAAACAGATTACAAGATGTCCAGCATCCCTGACAACTCCCCAACACATGTCCTCACAAAATACCCCATGAAAAAAAAACAAAAAAACAAAAAACAAAAAACAAATCAAATAAAAAAGCACAATACCAATTCAGTCTTTTTACCAAGGGTCTTTTGTTTACCTATTTACTAATATATTGTTTTAATATATAATTTAATTAACTTTATATTGCATATAAAATACAATACGTACTTTTTATAATTTGTCTAAACATTTATAGCATCATATAGCCTTATACTCTTTTACTAGTTTTTACTTATATAATTTGTAATTTATAGAAATTATAAATAGAGAAGAAAGAATTTATTTCTATCTGTAACCTTTTTATTAAATAATGGGCAAAGCATTTATTTTCAACACACATTGGCATACTTGAATCTGATGACCTTTATGTAAGCAGATTACAGCAAAAAAAAAAAAAAGTTAACTAAGTAAACTTGTTTTTATCATAAACAGGAGTCTATTTTAAATGTGTTCAAGCCATTTTATGACGCCCAACCAAGTTATTGCATGTTTCGCCATGAGACCTTGGCAGAATGATGTGTTTTTCCACCATATGTGTGTTTGCGTCTTGCAGGCCAGTATGACTAAGCAGCGGTATTGTTGAGGTAGGGGTGTAATTGTGCAGTGAGTGGGTGAGTGTACAGCAGAGACTAGAGGGGGGAGATGTATTGGAGGGATGGGATGCTGCCCCATAATTAACCCTCTCCCTGCCTCTCCCACAGTACAGATGGTGCCTGCAGCCCATATGGCACCTAATCCTGTCATTGGCATTCGGCTCATTTCTAGCCTTTGCTCCTGCGCCCCGTCTCCCTCACTCACGCCCTCTCTTCCATCCTCGCTATCGGCTCCCTACCTTTATAACAATGCTGTATTGACATGGAAAATATGACATTTGCCCAGCTTAAGGATTTGACGGCAGTGGGCACACGAACGTTGTGGCAAAGCTGGATGAATGCACTGAACAAACTAGATGATTAGGACAATAGCATTCGGACTTTGTGTTGTTGAAATAACTATGCCAATAATGTTCACCCATGGACTGCAGTCATTATTTACCAAATAACTGTGTGCTTTGGTTTCAAATTAGACTAGGGAATGAAACTGCTCTGATATGAAACATGGTCTTCTTGGCCTATCATATGATTTACATGCACATCCCCAATATGAGCACATGCAAACCTACACTAAGTCTGCTAAAGCTGCTTAACTGCTGATTCTTGTTTTGGCTTTGATGTGTAGTGATCAGGTGGAGGAGCAGACCGACTGTTTAATGTCTCGCTTTCAGAAGCCCAGGCAGACCTTTCCCCACCCCAAAACCCAGCTGAATTGGGGACAATGAAGGCCCTAATTAGCCAAGATTGAAGGCAGATGGGGCTCTCCGTGGTGACCTCCAAGCCGCACATTGCGTCTCCCTAATTACATTTCCATCACAATCACCTCTGTGCACAACCCTTTGCTTTCTGACCTCCACATTTTCTTTTCTTTTGCCCCTTTTGTCCCCTCCACCAATTCCTCCCCTGCCCCTCCCATTCTCCTCCCCTCCTGCTGTCATGTCTGTATTGGGCTCTGCTTTATTTCTTTACTTCCTCCCCATCGAGTGATTGAAGAGCATGGGCTTCATGAACTTCTCTTACCTTGATTGTTTTGGTCTGCAGTTTGAGACCGTTGAGCGTGTTGATGGCTTTGTCGGCATCATTGGGATCCACATAGTTTACAAAGCCATAGCCCAAACTCTGGCCTGCAATAATATGAACGAGAATGCATTGGAAAAGGGTACTTTGATGCTAATATCCATTACCAAATCAAGACCAAACCACATGGTTACCTGTAATCTTGTCTCTGACTAATTTGCAGGACTCGATTTCTCCAATACTGCCGAAAAGGCTCTTGAACTCCTCTTGGGTCATGTTCTGAGGCAGGTAGTTGACGATCAGGTTGGTTTTGCTGTCGTCTGTGGCGCCATTAGTGCTAATGACAGGGCCGTTAGGCAGGCTGGTTCCGCTCGGACCATTGGACACCTGAGTTTCCATGGTGCTAATTATCTGCAGGTGCAAAAATAACACTCTAAGATGGTGCAGTTTGGGTAGCATAAATTGAGGGGCGTAATGCTTGGCATCCTGGTTTCAGAGGTTAAAAATCAATGCGTCTAAATGGTAGAGGGCTGGAGGAGAACAATATCCCACCTCCCCTCCTCCTCTGACCTCCTCCCTCACTTCAGCTCTCTCCATCAGCCCCTGGCCCTGCAGATGTCACAGTCCTTTCACTCTTTCCCTGCCCCCTTTATGCTATACAGGGTCAAACAACGTTACATCACAAGCCTCTAAGAGAATGGGCAGGAAAGTACACGTAAATGCTAACACTATTTTTTTAAATGTCCTTTTAAGAAAATGCAGTTCAGACAAATAAAGATCAATAGATGGCATTGGCACCTTGTTTATGTGAAAAGCGTGAATGTGTGCCTGTGTCTGGGTCTTGGGTTCATCCGTGTTGCTGTGGAGCACAGCATGATGCTTAATATGGTCTATAGAGGATTTTCAAAGAACAGATGTATGCAGGTTGTAGATGCTACTTCAGACTTTAACGTTCCCTTTCTGTCCCAACGCAAGACTGGAGTTCTCAAAGCCAGTGCTCTGCAGCGCACCATAAGCAATCTGTCGTTTTTATCCCTTTTGTAATTTTTTTCTTCATATTTTTCCCAAGGCTGCTACTCTCCAGAATTTACAAATTGGCATATGTAATGTATGTTCATGTATTAGTCATCCTTATTTGACTGAAAGCAGTCTTTCCCCAGAACGGCCCCTGGGGTGGAACAGGGTGTCTCACCAACTTAATTAACAATGCATCCGTGATCTTTTTGTTAGAGTCCCACGATCAACAGGCAGAATAATATGCTACAAGTGTCTCTCTTTGTTTTTATGATCCTTCCAGGAACGTAATTGGAAATACATGAAATTGTATCTGATATCTAATTAAGCACTTTATTTAAAAATGTAGCCTACGTTCAGTTGCACGGGTGAATTTATAGCAGTATGACAAGTCTGATCCTTTGTTCTCCCTTTAGTATTGCCTCTTCCTCTCATCTCTCTGTAACACACTGTCTCTTCAGTGGAATGATTTATTCTTGCCTTGAGCCTTACCTCTAACCAGGTTGCCCAGGTAACAGCAGCTTGACGACTGTTGCTATTAGCTGGCTTCTTGACTTTTAGCAAACCTCGCATGTATGTGTGTATGTTCGAGCACTCGGTTAAAATCACTTTTTGTCTTGCATTAATAAAATAAGCTTTGGGGGCAGCCAGAATTTATATCTCAGCCAAATTGACACAGACAAGGAGAACGCTCGGAGAGCTGAGTTATTAAAGCACTGCAAACATGGATCTAGGCAAAACTGACAATTTCACTGTCACCCGAGCAGGAATTTCCAAGGAATGGGTGTTGGTTTGATCACAAATGGCGATAAAATGGCATATTTTGCTTGGGCAGTAGCCCATAGCCTGTATAGCCTTGGAAATATCTCGGGTTTAGAAAGTAAACTCAAACAGGCACTGTCTACGTGTTGGCACAAACATAGTGAGTCTTGACACAAAGTGACAGGATCAGGGCAAATGGGATTTGTGAACTGAAATAAACCTCCCTATGGCAAGCCACCCATCCTCAGCGATGAATGTAGTGAGTTACACAACGCACAGGCTCTTCGGCCACACAGACTAACACATACACTTACAGCCCAGATACTGGCACCAGCACAGCAGAGGTAGAGGTGGAAGAGCACTTCATCCCAAAATACATGACTCACAGAGACAGGCGAGAGACTGCTTACTGCTGGAGTTCCTTCCACAGTGCTGCTTAAACATCACACACCTTATAAACTGTCCCTGAATCTACGCTATTAAAAATAGGCCTTACGAAACAAAACGTGGCCGCAGAGCGGGCTTTGACATTCCTGTCCCAGCCTGTACTTTTCTATTTCTAGGAGAGTTCTCCTTCAATATTTAATGCACTGCATCAGCATCGCCTACACAAGGGCCCAGACTCGCACTCAAACAAGAGCCCTGCATCTCATGAGCAAAACCTGTTACCTTCCCACCAGCGCGCTGATAAGGATAAATGACTGCAAAAATTCCTCTTAGTATGTCTTTAATTAGAGTCTGCTGAAATGACCATCAAGCCTTGTCAATCAAAAAGAACGGTTTTTTTTATTTAATTTTTTTTTTTTTAGAAAAATGTCCTGTTGAATGTCACAATATACAAATGTAAGAAAAAAACATAGCTATATTATAGAAAAGCCACTTGGTTTAGCTGACACCATTTTTTTTCTTGAACGATAAATGAGACTGACTTCAATATAAATGTAGATGACTTTAAAATATTACAATCAATTAAAAATACATTAACTATGTTAAACGCATCATGCCAGAGAACGTTTTTAAAAAACAGGCTTGAAAGCAGCATGAGATAAAAAGCAATCTGTCTGTGAAGACTATCCACTCACGTCACTTCCTTAATGCCCCTGTGCAGTGAGGGAGCCATTTTCTTAAAATAAACACAGTCTTGCACAAGATCCGGCGAGGTAAACAAATAAAGCATAAGGCTGATCTAATCTGTAGCTGTATGTAACATGTCAACATTAATTTGCAGACTGCCAGGGTAGCGATTCCCAGCATTATCTGTTAACGTTAGGCTAAGGAAACTGAATCTGAAGCCTAATGCAGACTTTAATTTTATAATTTGTAATTCATAAATGTACGTGTCTGGACGGGCCTCCTGACTGAAATGGGAATGTTGGATTGCCAATAGGCCGTTTCAGTAACAGATTACAGGATTATCCTAAACAAAAGGCATTAGCCACACTCTCACTGCAGCTTAAGGGATCACAGTGGCAGCTGTAAAACAACAGGACACAAGTCAAAACTGAACGGATAAACCCTTTTCTTTGTTATTTTTTTATTTTTTTATTTTTTTTTTAAATTTCACTCGTGAAAAATCTGCAGCGCGGAAGAGCATTGATTTATCACGCGAATACACACGTCTCTCTTGTATTCCCCCAAATGGCGTTATTTTGTTTAAAAACTATGTTTTATGCCATTTTATTTAAACTATTATAATGATAGCCTACGCCAGAAACGTTTAAGGGGAAGAAAAGGCGCTAGCAGTATTCCTGTTCGGTCGCTATCCAGAGTGCTGAATTCGGGAGTGGCTCAACACGCACAACTAGGCTACCTACAAAATATCCTTGGTGCCGCGGGCTCCGTTTAATCAAGTGGGCATTAAGCTCTTGATGTCGTCTTCATAAATAAACACGTTTACGAATCGTTAAAACTCGTTATCCTCTCGTCCTTTGAATGGACAAGTGCGCGTGTGCTCTGTGGGCATTCACAAATCCGGGCTCCTTTTTGCTGAATAAACGTATTGACACGAGCGAACAAAAGAGCCACCCGTTCCTCCTCTACAGAGTCCGTGGCAGCGCTATGAATATTAATGTAAACAGTAGCGCTTTGTGTCGAGGCCAGAGGCTGCGGGACACTCCGGGAACAATGAACATTACAGCTGTCTGCACTTTCACTCTATCCTACAAGACAATTTAATAATAATTATCATTATAATAATAGCAAACATAATAAAAATGTACATTTAAATAATGTCATCGAAGAAATTCCTCTAGCTAATTATATAACAACTGTATAATATTCAGTTCTAGGAAGTTGACGGTTTAACCGAAATCCATATTTAAGTGGCCTGGACGTAATATTTAGCAGGTATAATTTGATTATTATTGGCTGTAAAATTAGTTTCTGTACTGCACCTGTTCAAAATAATCGTTTAAATTCTCAAGACGAGGCCTGGTGATCCTATGACGTGCGTAACGGCTTCTCTTGACCGTTTACAAATACTTTCAAATGTATTTTTTTTTTAAACGCCGTTTTATTCTTTAATTGGCAAACCACTTTATTTACGATTAATGGCGAGCTCGTGTGTTTAGACGGTTGTGTTGTGTTGTGCTGTGTATGTCGTTGTGATGTCCTTGTCCTTGAGTTGCGTATACGCGCCTGGAGAAGGTTATCTGACTCAACGGTTTTATGAGCTTGGCACTGCGGTAGAGGCTCGTGCTCACGGAGGACTGCGGAACAACACGCCGAAAGGCCCGTCATTCATTCATCACGCCATCTACTGAGACTTAAGCGCGTGGTTTCGTATCGCCTTTTGTTTGAGGTCAGTCTAAAACAAGGCAGGCTGTCCTGAATATACTTATTTGTCAGGACCAGAGGCCTCTAACCTCAAACGCAAAATGCTGTGTGGCTGCCAAAGGTTTAGTGTAATTTTCAAAGAGTGTTCAAATTGATTATTACTAAACGAGTCGCCATTACAACGAATCCAGCGTTTAGTAGCTATCATCACCTCTTTCGGACAAGAAACAAAGACGGTCATCCTCAAAACACGCTTCATGTAGAGCAGGCCTGAAGAATTAAACGTCATTTATTAATCTTAGCATTTTAAACAGTCACCCGTGGGTCCGTTTCAAATACCCGTTCGTATTCAAATAAGCTGTTTCGTTAATGTTCACACAGAGCAAATGTACGTGGAGAGGGTGATTCTGTGCGAGTGCCAGCAACGCTGTTTTCTTTTAGAGAAGACACGCCCAAAACGCTTTCCCTCAAGGCCTTTGTATTCCCCTCCGATTGCTTATTTACACACTCGGTGTGTATATGTTTTTGGAGAGAAAGGGGAAAAGCGCGACTCACTTAGATATCGCTAGAAATGTGGGATATTTAGCCGTTCCCATACATCACATGACATCTCGCCGTTTCCTCTCTCGCGCAGTCTCTTATATAGCATCGCAAGCCTTAGGAATTTCGTCCTGCCTGATTCAATCCAAACTAACGGATGCATAATATCTCCCCTCCCCCTCTGAGTGACTCGACCCTTTTCTCTGCCTTTCCTCTCGATGGGCTCTCAGCATCCGAGGCGTCGTGTTTTGTCTCCGAGATTCAGTCTCCAGCATCCTTTCCGAGCGAGGCATGTGCCCTCTTACGCCCTTCTTCTGCCTCCGCCGCACCTCAGCTATTTCTGAGGAATTCCTCAGCGCTCTTTGTTAACAATGGCTAATTATTTAATTAGCGCATGTAGGAATAAATGTATGTTGCGAAGGGTTTTACGTATTACGTATTACGATTTATGACGGCAGGAGAAAGCATTGTTTTGATTCTCTTCAGAAAGCCAAGCGAGCTCGTCTGTAGCGATGCTCATGCATGCCTGTATCACATTACTTATACCCTGGGCTAATCGTTAATCTTGTTTACGGAATCCGCGATTAGACGTGCCAGTATGTTTGACCAAATGGTGTGTGTATGTTTTGGCTAGCTTGTATTTAAATACCCTATATTTTATATATTGCTGTCTGTTTTGAGGGTGCTCAAATTGATTTTGTGGTGATGCTGTTATTGTTTTTCATTGAAAAGGGTATACTTACAGTAACCATTCTTGATGTACAAAGATGATAGTGATCTAGGTCCTTCAATTCACAGGTCTTCAGGCCGTCTTGCAGATATTACGCCGTGGCGTGGCTGGAGAATCGCAAATGTCAGGTTCCAAACGAAAAGAAAAAAAAAGAAAAAGGAAAAACGACAGTCTTCGGCAAGAAAGCTCAGCCCGTGCGATTGTAGGTTTCCTCAGCAGTGGGAAAATGAGGAGAAGGGGGTTTTCTTCAGGACGATGATGAGCGAGAGATTTCTCTCCGTGTGGCGTGGGCGATGTTTCTGAAAAAAAGAGAAGCAGTGATCCCCAGTAGGGTGTGTCCAGGGGAGGGTGTTGTGGTTCTGCTGTTGTGTATTTCCCAGCTCCTCGCAGGCTCCTTCTGTGCCTCTGCTGCAATGTTCTTCTTTTATGTGTCCTTCTGGCTGGCAGAGCTTGTTTCTGATTGGCTAATTGTGCAGGGAGGGTACTACATGGCAGCCATTGCAATGCGCTCCTCTCCCATTATCCCCTTCACCATCTCTCCACTCTTCCTTTTGCCCTCCCTTTCTTCCTGCCCCCCCCCCCCCCAACACACATGCAGAGCTGAGTGAATAGAGCTCCACCTGCACTCCGAACAGATGGGTGCAGAGCCATGCTTTCTCCTTCTCTTTACCCCTCGTTCTCTCTCTCATCCCCTCGGTTTTTTCCTCCCTTGATTATTTGTCCTTGCAGCGCAGCTCTTCTTCTCAAATTCCATCTTCTCAGTCTGACGCGCTGCATTTCTAAGAATGCTGTGAATGAGTCCGCCGTTTGTTCACAGGCAGAATGGCTGTGTGAAGGCATAACTGTGTGAAGGTCATAACACGGCCCACTGCTTGAATACCTACCTGTACTTATTTAACCATTCCTACATTATCATGTCAGGTGTGCGCTGAATACGTATGTTACATAATCACACACAGGCCAATGCTTACAATATGGATTAAGACATCATTTTGGTTGTCAATGTCATATAGATGTCATGCATTATTAATGTTGTCGTATAATGTCATTGACATAATGTCCAGCGACACCTAAAATCAGAGACTTGAGAATGAATGCACATGTCTGCTTATTGTTGCTCGTTGGAGCTGATATTAAACATCGACACACACTGATTGCAGCGGTTGTTATCTCAAGCGCCCTTCCCCCCGTTTCCAGTCTCAGGGAGTGGGTAGAGCTCACTGAGACAGGCTGTTTGGTCTCATCTATAATGCATCTCCTGCCCCAGGACTTGATGTGTGACAAATGACCTATTTCTGCACAGACCCCCACAGGGCCTGGACCTGAGGTAGCATGCTCGGTATATCTCTGCTACGCGGGTGTTGTTGGCACTTTCATAGGTGCGAGGCTCCGTTGGGTGAAGTTGGAGGAGATGGTTGCAGAGCATGCAGGCTTATGGAAATGTATGCTTTAGCCGATAATGTGTGTGAGGGGGATGTCATTCCCACAAGAGGATGTGTTTATTTTAGACTGTTTATGTGCGCGCTGGAGACCGCGGGTCACTGGAACTCACCTACATCCGCATTGGCCTTGGGTGACCTTGTGGAAGTCGAGCGTTGTGTGTGAGCGCGTCTTCAGCAGAAGTTCTCTGTGATTATGCAAATTGTAGACAGTCACAGCACAGGTATCAGGCTTCAGGAGTCAGAGAGGTACTGAGTGGGTGGTATTGTCGTTGGCGGGCAAATGCGCTGTAATGCAGATCAGAAAAACAGCATTTTCTCGATGTGTTTAACTCTGAGTAATATACACAATTATATATATTTTGGCTGATGAGTTCTTGGGAGATCATTGGAGATGGGCGAGTGGGCAGATGTGTTCAAACTCGTTAACCTTTTGATAATCTCGAGAGCGCCGATTGTTGTGCATTTCAGGGTTACGGGTTAACAGTGAAGGGCAAGCATTCTCTGGTAATCTTGACTCAATATGGTGCTCTCGAATGGATGGCAATGTGACTGCGAACAGTGTTATTTATTTTAGTATAATTTATTAAGATTTTGAACTAGTTTTTATTTGTATATTTTCTGTTTTCATTTTAATTTTAGCCAAAGCAATAATCATGATCATTCTGTCATTCATTATGTCGTTTGAATCCTGTATAACTGACTTTCTTTCTGTGGAGCAAAAAAATTGTTTTAGTAAATGTTGGTAAACAGATGGTTTCGGGTCCATCTGTATAGAAATAAATATACTATGGAAGTCAATGGGAACCAAAACCGTTTGGTTACTGACACTTTTCCAAATATCTTATTTTGTGTTTCATAGAAGAAAGAAAGTCATACATGTTTGAAATGTCATGAGTTTGAAAATTCTGGGTGGAATATTTCTTCAGAGATTTAATCATTTTGTTTTGTGTTTTTGTCATTTGTAAATAGTTTTTATTCAGTTTATTTCAGTTTTATTCTAATGAGAAATATTGCCTTGGCAACTAGCTGAAATAAAATAAGTTCTCCATATTTTATTTCAGTTAAAGTTTGTTTTATTTCAAGTAACATAATAGTTTTAGTTTTAGTTAACTATAATAACCCTGACAGCGAAACATCCTGCCCTTCGTCCTCGTCTCTCATACTCTCTTTCACTTTCAGATCTTCCTCCTCTCGGTTCTTGTCCCGCATCTCTACCCCAGTCAGATTCTGAGTGTGGGCCCTGTCTGATATTTTACATAATTGCCTTACATAAGTAGCCAGCTCAGCTCAGAGCTTGGATGATATTAGTGGCGATGAATATTGCATGAGGAAGGCACTCGTTAAGCGTTAATAAGAGGATAGAGATGGGCCCCGCTGTCAGTCTGTCTTAACCCCGCCCACTCCGCTCTGTCAAGTCGCGACCGAGTGAGGGGGAAAGACTTCGCCATTATAGGTGCGGGTGTTGTTTTCTGCTTTATGAGCTGAATGAAAGCAGCACTTGTGGCACAAAGAGGCCAGGTCTGTTAGCTGCCTACGGTTCCACGCGCACCCCGTTCACACTTATCTTGAATAATTTGGCTTAATTGCAGAGGCTCATTAGGGGTCTTCTCTGGCAGCAGGGCAGCTGAGTCCAGCCCGTGGGTAAGAGGGTATCTGAAGCATCTATTCACCACCCTGATTCAGAGGATCAAGCATGGCAGTCGCTTGAAGCTCGTTCAGTAATTTCGCTGATGATTTTTAATGTTCGGGAGCTCCTCCAGAAGAGCCGATTAAGAGACTGGTGCTTTTGTCCCTCGTGGCATTACAGCATAAGAGACTGTAAGGCTCTCTTTTGCTCTTTCAATGATCATTGATTTTAGTCACTTTTTTATGGCCATCCAAACGTGGCTGTTGTGGAGATCGCTGGTGGAGGAAACAGGCAACTATGCACTTGTTTTTTATCTAATAACTCAAAAATGTCTGTTTTACATTTGTAAATTGTGGATTTACATTTATGGGAAGAAAGCATGTTATGATCGCACTGAATCTATTTAGCACTAGTGCAGGAGATATGATTGTGTGAAACAGATGTGTTCCATTGCTACAGCTAGTGTTATTCCCCTTCTTATGATCTGCAGTAACGGATAACAATGGCTCAAATGTCTGTGCTAAGAAAGATTTTTCCTGGATTCATATTTTCAATTGGCAGTATTTTAAAATAGCTTCTATAAAGCTTGTAATGTTATTCCTTACCATATACAAATGAAAATACATGTGTACAATAGTATACTGTACACTGTATACTGTACATTATACTGTAAAACATTACTACCATCCATTTCCATTTCGTATGGTCATAAACAGTCTTTAGTATTCGCTTTCTGGATCTGTATTTTTAAAGTATTTTTAGTTATAAAACTATGTAAAAATTTAATAATTATATTGCATTAATATTGTTATCATTATGCCGTACTAGCTGAATCAGGGATATTAACACACAAAATAAATAAATAAATAAACAAGTATTATTTTAACCATGAGAATGCAAATGAATATAAATAAATATAAAAATGTAATAATATTTAATATATTAATATTGTTATCACCATGCTATACTACTTGAGCTAGGGACATTAACTATAACATATAATAAATACATATTTAATCCTTTAAATTAAATTAATGTATTCTTTTACCCAATATAATAGTTCTTAGATACTATAAATTATGAAGTAATTAGATGTAATATATTAATATTGTTTGCACCATGCTGTACTTCTTGAGCTAGGGATTTTAACTCACAATAATAACTAAATTCCTATAGTTGAATGAATAGCATGTATGCATGACAGGTCACTATAGATGAAATATAAATGGAAAAACTAATATCCTTCATCATACACTGTTCTGAAATCAGTTTCTATTTCATTTCAATAGTATCATGACCACTGTAGAATATTCTTGAATATTCTCAAATATTTCTTCCAGTGTTTCAATATTAGTTCTACCACTTTTACAGACGTCTTATGAATTAATAGTAACTCGACTTGAGTACAACATTTCAGCATAATTTGGACCTCTGCTCACGTACTGAAAGCGGTAGCTCAGGATGTAGGAACATATAATGAAAAGGAATCTCATTACCCAGTTATGCTGAGCGTGACGGCTCATATAATCA